>NC_060273.1:17056279-17068292 GCF_021613505.1 Equus quagga | reverse complement strand
TCAGGGAGCTTCTCCACCACGACAGCTCCCCGCTCAGCCCAGGAAGCGTCCAGAAGCACCCGCAAGGAAGAAACTGGCTAAGAACATGGCACCTCTTCTGAGAACCGCCCTCGCAGCCACCCCCAGAAGATCGGACGGGAGTCCCTGTTGCACAGCTGTGTCTCTCATCAACCCACCCGGCCCCGGAACCCGAGGGTCTAGGCACCTTCTTTTAGACGCTGTGACCGACATCGTGCCCATGGGCACACCTTTGGTGCTGCCACCTGCCAAGAGTGCTGCCGGGCTGCTCAAAGGTCTGTCCAAGCCATAGAGACTCCCCAAGCCGCAGAAGAGACGGTGCTTCCAGGAAAGGCAGTCACTCGCTGCGGGTTCCTTAGCACAAACTGGCCTTGTGGTAAAGGTCATAGATTTCTTCGCAGCTTTACTTGAAGTTTCATAGAAACACTCTTCATATTTATTTAAAAAGTGTCTGGTAAGGTATTCACCCACCTGAATGCTGAAACCAGCATTTGCTTCTTGGGTGAGTGGGCATCGGTGTGATTGGAGGCTGTGGTCAAGGACACTTTCCATGTTGTTCGTCTTGTCTTCATTGTTTAAAGAGCAGGGATTTTCAGGTATACCTTGGGTAATTAGATCATTAACTTCTGTTAGTGCTCAAAAGTTATAAAACACATGGGTGCACACTCTTTGTATAAGAAAAAATGTGAACAGCAGAAAAGTGCAAGATGCATAAAAATTGGAAATTGAAAGTTCAGCTTTGCTGGCTCAGTCCCACCCCTCTTTCCACGGCCTGGAAACCACTCGATTGGGAAGCTGGATCCTCTCGGGCCTTGTAGAAATACAGGTATAGTGGACTTTCCATTCACCCTCATATAATTGACCCCTTTACCCCTTTCACTCTCCCCCCAACTCCTTTACCCTCTGGGAACCACCAGCCTGTTGCCTGCATCTACGAGTTTGATTTTGTTTTATGTTCTTTGCTCGTTTGTTTTGCTCTTTATATATATTCCACATGAGTGAAATTATACAGTATTAGTCCTTTTCTGTCTGACTTACTTCGCTTAGAAAAATACACTCAAAGTCCGAACACGTTGTTTCAGACGGCAAGGTTTCACCTTTTTATGGCTGAGTAGTATTCCATTGTATATTCATCACATCTATTTTATACATTCATCCATCGAAGCCACTTAGGTTTTTTCCGTATCTTGCATATTGTAAATAATGCTGCAGTGAACATAGGGATGCATGTATGTTTTCAAATTAGTCTTTTCATTTTCTTTAAATAAATATTGAGAAGTAGAATGCCTGCATCACATGGTAGTTCTAGTCTTAATTTTTTGAGTAATCTCCATACTGTTTTCCAGAATGGCTGCACCAATTTACATTACTACAAACACTGTATAAGGGTTCCTTTTCTCCACACTCTCTCCAACATGTGGTATTTCTTGTCTTTGTGAAAATATTCTAACGGGTGTGAGGTGATTCCCTGTGATTTTGATTTGCATTTCCCTGATAATTAGTGATGTTGAACACCTTTTCATGTGCCTGTTGGTGGTCTGTATGTCTTCCAAGGAAAAATTTTATTCGGATGGTCTGCCCACTTTTTAATCAAGTTGTTTTTGTTTTCTGGTTTTTTTTTTTTTTTTTGCTGCTGAGTGTAAGAGTTATTCATATATTTTGGATAATAACTCTTTCTCAGATATATTATTTGCAAATATCTTCTCGCATTCGATAGGTTGTCAGTAGTATATATAGATGTTGAATTATAATGTTGTACACTTGAAACCTAAACAATGATAAAAACCAATGTTACCTCAAAAAAAATAATATATGTATATTTGTATATATGGCTAATTGCTCCATTGTGCTCTAGAAACTATGTATTCAGACTTCTTGGAAGACCTCATTCCATTACTTTTCCATATGCCTTACCTTCCGCTGGTCTCTTTCCCTAAGCAGATGAGCACGTGCAAGTCTCTCTCACCATCTAATCCTCTCCCTTCTACTCCTCCAACTATTGCCTTGTCTCTCTATCTTTTCATGGCTAAGTTTCTGCAAGAATCATTTACTCCTCGTCACCGTCTCATCTCTCACTGACTTCTTCATGAAATCTCCACAAAATCTTGTCTCAGTAACGTCCCAGGAACTTTCAAATGCACACTGGTTAGCCCTTTATTTACCTCGACTCTCTGTGGTGTCTGAGGAATGCTGCCCACGTCTTCAGTCTTTACAAGTTCTCTCCACCCTCTTTCTTTGGGGGATGCCCCTCTCCCCAGGTGCCCTTCCTAACCTCAGACCCTTCTGTCTCAGTTTCCTCTGTGGCTTTTTCTTCTGACCACTTCTCAAAGGGTTATGTTCTCGAAGGCACAGTCTTCAGGGAACAGGATCTTCTCACTCTCCCTGTGCTCAGGGGGCAAGCTCATCCACTCCCATGATTCGACTCTCAGTTGCATGCCCAGGACTTCTGAATGCCTGTGTCCACCCTCACCCTTCTCCCGATGCCACACTGTTTTATCTAACTGTCTGCTGGACACCTCTCTCAGGATGTCCAAAGGCTTCTCAAAACCAACACGTTGAAAACGGAACCCAAGATCTTCCAATACAACCCTGTTCCTCCTCCTATATTCCTGTTAGCACCTAATAAAGCCTCTGTCCATCTTATCACCCAAGCGAGAGGCCTCAGAGCCATTCTTGATCTCTCTGTCTCACCTACTTCACAGCCTACCAACTCCCAAAGAGAGCTGAGCACCTTCCCTTCTTTTCTCTCCCCACTGCTCTGGCGCATGCCTTCCTGTCTCTTGCACGCAACTAGCACAGTAGGCTCCTTACTGATCTTGCTTGTTCCACTCTTTGCCTCCCTTGAATCCATCCTCCACACTGCTGGGAGGATGAACTAACATGATAACCTGATGTTGCTTTCCTGTTTTAAATTATTTTAGGGTTCCCCATTGCCTGGAGTCTGAACTTTAGCAGAATAGCCAAGGCCTTGCCTCTGCAGCCTTACCTTCTGCTCATCACTCACAAAAGGCCACCCTCCAGCTACATGTGATGTTCTATACACCCCAAACAGATCCTTACTCAAATAACTTCAAGCCCATGAGCCTAATCATGGCATGGTAATGCTTTCAAGAAAGTGCACAACAAACGTGTTTAATTTGCGTCCTCTTGACCCGGATCCTGAGGGAGGCATTCCCACCTACCCTAAAGCGATGGGGATGGCTGAATAGTGAACAGATGAGCTCGACAGCAATTTATTAGTGAGGCGAACTCAGAACCTGGGGAGGACACTGCACGCCATGCAGAGACACATGCGGGTGCTCTTGGGAAGAGAGTAAAGAAGCAGGGCTGTAGGGGGCAGACTCTGTAGTAATAAGAGGGTGGAGGTGTCCCCTGGTTCCCGCAGGAGGGTATGACTGGCTTGTTTGGATAATTTCATAGGTGGGCAGGGAACTGGAGCCCTCTGCTTGGGGAGCAACTGTGCCTGGTCCCTGTGATAAAAGGGAGTGTTTGGCAAGGGGACATCATCTGTGGAAGCAGAGAGGGAGGGGAACTTGCAAGTTTCTTACGTAGTCTCTACAGCCCTGCCTGCTCTGTCCTACTTCTTCAGCCTCCCTTCACACCACTCCCCCCTTCCCTAAGGGGTCCTTTCTGTTCTTCAAATGTGCCCTGTTCCTGCCTCCCTTGGGGTCTTTCAGCACACTGCTCCCTCTGCCCACAATGCTTTCTCCCACCGGCCTTGCCGCAGTGGTTCCACGTCATCTCTCAGATGGAGGCAGCCACTCAACACTCTTTATTGAGTGCCTGCTCAGTTTCTGGAGACCCTGTTCCAGTGCAGGCACACAAGTGAAGAAAACAGACAAAACTGAAGCTCTTATGGTGCATTTTTTTCCAGGAGGAAAACAGACAGGAAGCCAATAAGCAAAATACCTGGCATGTCAGGTGGAGGTAGATGCAGTAGGAGTGTTGGAAGGAGTTGCTATTGGTGATGGGGTGGCCAGGGAAGGCCCCGCTGAGAAGGTCAATGCTGGGGAAAGAGCTGCAGGCGGTGAGGGAGTGAGCCCTGTGGATATCTGAGGGAAAAGTGTCCAGGCAGACAGAACAGAAAGGCCCTGAGGCAGGAGCTGGCCTCTCCTGTTCCAGGAGCCACAAGGCCAGCGTGAGTGAGAGGGAGAAGAGTAGCAGATGGAATCTGGGAGGCCGTGGGGACAGATGCTGCAGGCTCTTGGAAGGCCCTAACTTGTGCTCTGAGATGGGAGCCACTGGAGGATTTGGAAGTGAAGAATGAGGTGATGTGACTTGGGTTTTCACAGGATCACTTCAGCTTCTCTGTGGAGAACAGACCGTAGGGCAGAAGGATGGAAGAGGGAGATGAGTTAGCAGCTATTGGAGTACCCCATGTCAGAGATGCTCGAGGCATGGATCAGGATGATAGTGGTGCAAGTGAGGAGAATCTGTCAGATTCTGGGTCCACTTTGAAGAGAGAATGAGCTGCTGGGATGTGCTGACAGACTGGATGTGGGCGGACACTGAGGAGTCAGTGTTGATTACAAGGTTTTTGGCTTCTCTCTGATCAAAGCAAATAGCTTATTTCTAATCACAGCTAGTTTGATGGAAATGAGAGACAATGTCTGTAGATGGGGGAAGGGAATAGGAGGGGAAGGGAGATTTGTTCCTCTTCCCTTCAGGGCGAGGAATTAGGCACCTCTGAGAGGAAACAAGTCAGAACCTGAGGGAGGTTAACAAGGAAGCAGGGTGGCGGGCCAGGGAGAATCCTCCAGGACTTTGTAAATATGGCTGCTCTGCCTAAACCAACTCTTCCTAGACAGACAGAAGCTGGGGATGGAGGGGGAGGCCCGAACAACAGGAACACAGGCTGTGGGTCAGACAGGTCTGGGGCTGAATTCCAGCTCTGCCAATCACTTGCTACTGCCTTGGCCCTGGTCCTTCCCAAGCCTCAGTTTCCTCATCTGTAAAAGGAGGATGAGAACCACACCTGCCTTTGTGTCATTAACTATGGGTTAGCAGAGGTGATGGGTATAAGGATTAGTACAGGACATAGTGCACAACAAACGCTCAGTAGGTGGTAACTATTGTTACTAACAACGTCAACATTGTACTATTGCACAGCCGAGTTTCCATGCAGCTCAACAGGCACACTGTCACTGGCCACTGTGACACCTGTCCCCAGTGACAGGGCTTTCTTTAATAGAAAAGGGGTTTTTGATCACCCAATCCATTAAAGTCCACAACATACCATAAAAATTCACAATAATATATATGAAGATGTACAGTGTACCACTATTTGTCTTCATCCACATAAATCACACAAATTTAAGCCGATGTATAACTGGTGACCTTCCTACGCTACCAATTATAATACTCAGTATTTTCACCCTAAACCTAAGAACAGGGGCACATATTATTTTAAAAATAGGCTATTTGGAAGTTATTTTATGGTCCCTGAGAGTACAATGATTTATAAATGGGACACAATATTCCATCATTTCCTTTAACTTCTAAAACTCAGTGTTCTTGAAACTTGCCTTGCAATTTGTGTTCCTTCTTCATACAGATGAAAAGTCCTCAAAGGTTCAGGCAGTTCCTGTAAATAGCACTGGAAAGCACCTGAAATTATTAACACTCTCCGTGAGTCTGAAGAGGGCTGAGGCTGGGAATCTTGGGGACATATTATTTTGCAAAGGGAAATGACCTCAGTGATAATGTTCCAAAATACACAGAACAAATCATGACTTGGTACTAGAGGTTAGAGAATGAAATGCTCAAAAAACAATTTCGGCCCCTTGCAAAATATATTGAGAGCAACAGAAAATAAAATGAGCTTCAAAGCCATCTTCTTAATAGACATCATTTCTCCAGGCAGATCTAGATTTCGATCTAGTGGGTGAAAGAAGGGAGGAAAACACAAGCATGTCTCCAAATATTTGGATTATATGCTACCTTTAGTTAGTCATTAGGAAAACAAAAATTAGGAATTAAAAAAATGTGTGTGTGAGTATATTTATACACACATATATGTATAGACACACACACACAAACCTTTTCATTTTTATTGGTTAATTACCATATAAGGAGACCATTTCACTTAAACCTACAATTAAAAGTGGATTTTGAACTGATGGGCTGTCTGAGACAGGACTTGCCCGCCACATTGAGGGCGACCCCTCAGAGCTCACCTGCAACAGCATGGGGGTCTGAGTAGAACTCATCCAGGTGAGAAGTAGAACAGTCCAAAGCAGCTTTCAGTTTCTTTAACTTGGACGCCCCAGCCCCAGTTCGGAAAAGGCCCTAAAGACAATGAAAAGCCATCAGCATCAAGTTCAAGGTGTGAGCCTTACACTGAGCAGGAGTAAAACTCTGATGGAAGAGCCCTCCTTCCCACCCCCCAACTCCAGCGCCCCCCAGCTGAGAGAGGGGTAACACTGCCTGCCTTGCAGGGCTGTCAGGGGGAGGGAAGAGGACCCAGCATGTTCCCGGGGGCACAGCAGCAGGCAGAGAGGAGTCCATTTGTAATCAATGCCAGCTCTGGCCCTGCTCCACTGCTAAACTACCTGTGCCTATCAGAAATCTATTTAAATGCAATAGTTTCTACTTCTCCAAGGTTGATTGCTATAGATTTTCTAAATTTAGGAATATTTTTTAAAAATTGACATTTCAAGAAAAATTGTTAGACTAGGCTGCTAGTCACTTTACTGCCCTAAATGTCACTTAGAGAAGGGGAGACAAACGCATGAAGGGTGAACCACGACAGGCAGGACGATGAAGACATTGGCCCAGGAGTTCGAAGACTTGAATTTTAAGACATTAATCTAGGCAGGTTTCTCCACCTCCGCAGTAGTGACATTTGGGCCAGATAAGTCTTGGTGGTGGTGGCCGGCCTGGGCATTGTGAGATGTTCAGCAGCATCCCTGCTTTCTATCTGCTAGATGACAGTAGCAACTCCTCCCCAACCCCAAGTCATGTCAAGCAGCAGTGTCACCAGACCTTGCCAAATGTCTCGTGAGGGGGACAACATGGGCCTGGGATGACAAGTACTGATTGAGGCTATTAGAGGTTGGGGTCACATCATGGGGAAAGAAGGGCTAGTGACTGGAAGCAAACACAAGGTGGGCTTTTGGGGTGTTTCTTGACGTGGGTACTGATTCCACGGTGGGTTCAGTTTGGGAAAACTTTTCAAACGGTTCCCTTGTGATAGGTAAAATTTTCTGCATGTACGTTTCACTTCAATAAAAAGTTTTAAAAAGGAAACACAGATTTGCCTTTTGATTGTGGCTCTGCCCCAGTGTGAACTCCTTGCCTGCTGGTTTCCTCATCTCTACAAGAGGAGTAATGAGACCTGCCCTGCTTGGTTCATGGGGTATGTAAATGTCCGCCCTAAACTGCACAGCGCTACACAAAAGTAAGATCCTGGCAAAAAAACCTAAAGCTCATGGAAGTTCTGGTCCATTAGTCTGTCATGAAATTAATTTTCACAAATCACAACCAGAGTCTAAAATGGAACATGGGGCAAAAAGAAGTCAGAGTGTCCTGCAGGCAGAAAGGCAAATATGGCTCTGTGAAAGCTCTGTTTCATTTCCAACACCCCCACCAGGTATAATGAACAGGGTCTCGATTTTACATGTGGGCCACAGCGAATAAAGCTTGAAAGCCACTGGTCTACAAAGTCTCGACAGTGGCTGTGTGACAGAGGTGGGGTGCTCTGGGCACGGAGACGTGGCCTGCAGGCCCACGCGGCCCCTCACCTCCTCCTTCATGCTCGTCTCCAGGAGCAGCAGGGCACGGGCTTCAATGGGCAGTGCGATCTCACGCCCACTCCACTTCAGGTGTTCTTCCAAAGGGGTCCTGAAGGCTGGCTTTTCCGCCTACTTCTCTAGAGAGCAGCACACCATTCAGTAAGACACTTGACGACCAAGTTATTCACTGCCCAAACTAACAAAGGGGATATTTTGTAGGAGGCCGGTAGTTGAGGCTTTGGGAAAATGGGAAACACTTGTTCTTTTTGCACTTGGTGTTGACCATCTCCTAGAGCACAAAAGATGTGCCAGGCTAGGAGGCTACTCGTGGAACAGGAGCCCTGACCCTGCCTACGTGGCACCCCACGTGAGTTGCCGAGAAGTCATGATGGCACTCCTATACCTGCACCCAGCCCACATTAACATGGGCAGGTGGGCCACCTTGCGTGAAAACAAAGGATTCATCTGAGCACACAGTTTTCACTGACAACACATTTTTTCTACCCTTGCAGAGCAGCAATGGTCTTCCATCTAGAGGACTCCTTCAATGTGAAAAAGGAAATAATTCCTTAAAATTTTAAACATAAGACAAGTGTTGTCATACAAGACAGGAATGGCCCACGTGAACTCACCTTAGACACTACACCTCCAGGACGTGCAGTGCTCCCGAATGTGGTATCCCCAAACAGGTTCATCCCATTCTCAGTAGGACAGAACACAGTATCTGCAGCCGCAAAGCAGATCAGGCTGAAGGCTCAGCTGACAGCAGGAAAAGAATGTTTTCTATTATTTGCAGGTCACATGCTCTGCTTCATTCCACAAAAGATGTGAGACAGCTTAGCAGGAATACCTACAATAAAGCAGTAAGATGGAAACGACAGTTTAGCAAGTGGAGGTGATGAACCCGGATATGCAGTATCTGGTTGGGCGCGGCATGCCTGGGGAGCTGCAGAGGTCCAGCGCTGTCAGAGAAGCACAGGAGCAAAGGGGGAAAGCCCGCTGGGGAAAAGTGCGCCGCTGAGGAACACTGAGTTCTTTCCAGGACAGGAAGGGCTAGCATCCTTCCCAGCACCGCTGACGGACATCCGTCCTTCAGCCACGTGGCTACTGGAATCTGGGATTCGAAGCAGGCGATGCTCCTCTAGTGACTCCTCTCACACTCTCCCTACGTAAGCGCAGGGGCAGGGCCCACCACGTGGTCTGCACAGGGGGAAGGAAGAAAGCGGAAGCCCACAGACCCAGACACCAGAGAGCCTGTGAAAAGGGAAAAATTGACAGAAAGGGCAAGTGGGGGAGAGGCTGAGGAAGGGTGCGAGGTTAAGGGAGGCGGTGGACAAAATCAAAGAGCAGACCACTCTCAGAACTGTCAGGAGTGCCCCTTGTCTCTGGTCCCACCCTGGCCAGGGTAACTCCTAAGAGAAAATGCATCCCACGGGGGCCTGGCCCTTCTCAGAAGACAGAGCTCTGGTATAGTCCCCTCAGAGGCCAGATCTTACCTTGAACGCTTTGTCCCTTTTATCTAAAGCAATGATTCTTGACATGGGCAGAAAATGGCCCCCTGACCCTTTCCCTGGGGAAACACATCAGAATCACCCAGAGTTGTGCAAATCACACCCGCCATCACCTCCACCATATGCTTGACCCTGAGATACTGAGAGGCATGCATCCTCCAAACTCCTGCTGGAACTTCCTAGTAAACACTGAACAGCGTGCCCACCCCTCACCTTGGTGCAACGTTGGCAGAGGGTGGATGTGAGCACCACTGACCTAGAGACAACTCCTAGGAGAAACAAACTTCACTGAAGGAGCTGGCCTTTCACACAACAGGCCTATTAGGGGCCAGGCCCTGGAGCAGACAAACAAATTTCATAGAGACTCCCCACCCTCCGAATGAGAGCAGTCGAATTGGGAACAAAATACAAGACAGACACGTGAACATACAACAGTCAAGAACAAGACAAGACATATTTGCAAAGGCACGGCAGAAAATGGTATAGACGAGGGTCATAAACACAACCGACTACAGGGGCAGGACAGGCACCACAGGCGCTGAATCAGGCCAGGGAGTGCGCGGTCTGCCGAAAGGCAGCAGTTGCTCCTGGGTGCCAGACCAATGTTGCCATGTGGGAAAGCAGATCCACTGTCACGAGGCTTTCTGAATTTATAAGAGAAGCCAGAAATCAGGATTGTTATGTGAAAGTGTCTGGGTTTGAAATGATGGCAACTGATGTAAAAACAATATTCTTTTATATGAGATATGGCTGTTTGCGACTTCTAGTGTAGAGCATAAATGCTAGAGCAAGTCAGCAGACAAGTGTTCACTGTTGGATTCAGCTGTCAGAGAAGGCTTCTCAAAGGAGGGGAGCTTGGAAGGGCTCTGAGAAGATGGACAGGAACTAAATGGACAGAGAAGACTTGGGCTGAGAAAAACCCAAAGGGACCTTGAAGCTGGCCATTCACATTTTATCCCACAGCCCATGCACAAGGTGGTGAGGACAGGAGTAGAGTGGGACAGTGGGAGTGAAGAGGAAGGTACAGCACAGGGAAAATGGACAGAACTCAGCAATGGGTACTAGAAAGGAAGGCCAAGAGAACATCAAGATGTCGAACTTGGATTGTTTGCAGATGGTGGAATCAAGGAGGCCAGATGGGATGAAAGACTGGCTAGTTTGGGGGCAGAATCTGTTTGCTGTTTGAAATATGCTGAGTTGAAGGTGACCGACGGTCATCAAAGGGAACTGATGCTTGGGAGGCTGTGAGGATGAAGATGTAGGTCAGACGCTATCAAAATGATGGAATTGCTGGAGAAAAAGGGATATGGAAGGGACAAAAAGACAAAGAACAGAGGAGCAAGGAAGGGACCTCAGAAAAGGATGACTTCCGGCCACGGACAGAAACGGAGAAAACATGCCATACAAGGAAAGAAAACAATCAGGGGAAACGAGGGAAAAATTTTAACAAAGAAGACATGTCTCAAGTCAAGTCAAATGCCAGGTCTGACACTGAGGAGGTCATTGTTCCAAGGGAATTATAATGTTTTTAGGGGCTTCTTTAGGAGTGGAGGGATTGGGAGAAGAAATGAGAATGTAAAGTGTTAAGGTTTGGGAAAGTGGGAAGAAAATGGAAGTGGCAGATGGAAATAAGACCTTCAAACAGCCTCCCAGAAAAGTGAAGGACAATGAGATGACATGGGACAGCGAGTGGAGGACAGGTAGGTAGGTACAAAAGCGAGGTCAGGTAACCGTGAGTGTGACATCAGGGTGCCCAGGGCATGGAGGGCAGGGAAATCCAGTTTTTTTCCTTTTTTATCATAAGGACACTCTAAATCTTTATGAAAACACAGGAGAAGAAAAAGGAAGAGGAAGACAGGACTCAAACGAGAGGTCGACAGGAGGACTGGCAGAGGAGGAACGGGTGGAAGTTCAAGGCTTAGGGGAAGGCAGCAAGCGGAGAGCAAGGAAAGGCGGATCACCTTTCCTGCACAGCCTGCTCCCCCAACCCATACCGGCTCGCCTTCTTCCATCCTCAACCTCTTCCCTGCCCCGCTTCCTGGGCCCCCTGACTTTCCCACATCCTCCTCCAAGGGAAAATAGCCTGGGGAGGAAGAGAGAGAAGGGCAGGGTAAAAAAAGCCAAGCCAAGCCAAGCCAAGCAAAAGAGGACTGCCAGAGAAATCTCCTCTTTGGAGCGCCTCTTAGTCAACTCGTCCAAAGCAGACTTTATGACGTTGGCTGTTTTGGCCTTTGCGGGGGCCCTGCGCACAGCACATAGTCCATAAACCATGCTCTCGGCGCTCTGCACTTGTCCAGCAAGACAAGGGTGTCCCGTGCGAGGCAGAATGCTCGCCAGCGGCTTCCTTCCTCTCCACCATATCAGCCACAAACCAGGACCTTGGACCTCTTCGCCCTGCTTCTCCCTCCCTCTTACAATCGCTCAAGTGGAAAAAACACACACACATCTCCGGGAAGTCGACGGCAACGAAGCCACAGGTTCCCCAGCAGCAACGGTTTTGACTTTGGGTGCCTAACTGCCACCCGCTTCTCATCTCAGTCACAGCAGACGCTTCCACTGGCATCGAGTAAGAAAGATTTTCAAACAGAGTCCAAGGTCGGGGCCAGAAGTACGGTCCTCGTGGGAACTCTGCAGGTGGAGGCGGGTCCCCACGTACCTTGGCCCTCCGAGTGTTCTCCAAGCCGGCTGGGAAAATCCCCGGCCACAGGACAGGAGGGAGCGTGGGAGGCGCTTGGCGGCAGTCAGAGCCCT